>NW_024070209.1:71288286-71305494 GCF_014754425.2 Oryx dammah
CTAAGACCAGAAGAAAATATTTGTAAAACATGTATCTGCTTAGACTTGTGTCCAGAATATATTTTTAAAAATTCAAAATATATTTAAAACTTAATAAAAGTGAAAGTTGCTTAACTGTGTCCGACTCTTTGCGACCCCATGGACTATACAGTCCATGGAATTCTCCAGGCCAGAATACTGGAGTGGGTAGCCATTCCCTTCTCCAAGGGATCTTCCCACCCCAGGGATTGAACCCAGGTCTCACACATTGCAGGCAGATTCTTTACCAGGTGAGCCACAAGGGAAGCCCAAGAATACTGGAGTGGGTAGCCTATCCCTTCTCCAGCACATCTTCCCGACCCAGGAATCGAACTGGGGTCGCTTGCATTGCAGGTGGATTCTTTACCAACTGAGCTATCAGGGAAGCCAGGCAAGAATACTGGAGTGGATCGCCATGCCCTCCTCTAGGGGATCTTCCCAACGCAGGTATCAAACCCAGGATTCCCACATTGCAGGTGGATTCTTTACCTTCTGAGCCACCAGGGAAGCCCTAAAACTTATTAGTAAAACAACAAATACTCCAACAATAAAATGAACAAAGGATTTCAATAGACTCTTCACTAAAGAAGAAACTTCACTAAAGACTGATATTGCCAATAAGCACATGAAAGACAGTCAACAATCACTAGTCATTAGGGAAGTGCAAATTTAAAACAGCAGTAAAATACCACTATATACCTGTTAGAATGGATTTCAAAAATGAACCTGACAATAATAGCCAAGAGTTGATAAACATGCAAAGCAACTAAAATTCTCATATGCTGCTGGTGAGAAAATGGCTCAGCTGCTTTGGAAAAGTTTGGCCGTTTCTTATAAAGGTAAACATACATTTATCATATGACCTAGCAATCCCATTCCTAAGGTTTTATTTACCCAAGAGAAATTAAAACTTATTTTCATACAAAAACCTTTATGTAAATATTTACAGCAGCTTATTCCTAATTGCCAAAAACTAGAAAAAACTCAAATGTTCTTCAACTGGTGAATGGATAAACAACTTGTGAAACATCCTAGACAGAATGGAATCCTAGACAGAAACAAAAAGGAATAAACTAATGATACATGTAAGACATGGACAAGTTTCAAACGTATTATGCTTAGGGGAAGAAGTCAGACTCAAAAAGGTATATACTGTACAACCTCATTTATATAACATTCCAAAAAAAGCAAAACTATATGGACATGAAATGTATCAGTGGTCAGCCAGCTGAGAGTGGGAAGAACAACTGACTACAAAACTCTTATAATGTACACTAAAAAGGATGAGTATTAATGACCATATCTAAACTATACCTTGAAACTTAGTGCTAAAAAGAAACATGAGGTAGGGGAGCCTAGAAATGTAAAGAGGAAAAGAAAAAGTCAGGACAAGAAAACTGGAATAGAGGGACTGAACCAGCTGGACAGAGTCCCATCAAATTTCTAGCTAAGGGAGAATGCCTTATGCTTTAAAAATATAGTTGAGTTTACTTCGACCCAGACTATACAATAAACTTTGATTTCTCTAACCTAATAGTGATCAAACAGCAGAAAGAAGAGCACAAGAAACAAGGAAAAAGAGAACAAACACATTCAGAATAAAAGGAACTACAAATGAAGAACCAAGGACGTAAGGAAGATGTAGCAGCAAAGCAGTCACCACAGAATAGACCCCTAAACAGGGCCTGGAAAGTAATCAGTACTCACAGGACCATGCTCTGACCTCAGGTGATACGCAAGTCCAGCCTTCGATCTATATGGTTTTCCACAGTGGTGACATTTCAGGGTCATCTTCTCCAGCTCAGCAGCCCCTTTGCCACATTTTCTCACATGGTACAGATATCCCATGATACTGGTGAAGCTACTAGAGCAACTCTGAACACAGGAGAAAGGCCTATATTTTAATCTTACATATTTTGATATGACCTCTAATTTCTAAAGAGCCATATCACACAACTAGACCCTCTGATATTACTACACCCTCTCCAACATTTCTCATCAGCACAACCCTTCCTTTTCCCTGGCCCAACTGCAATCCTTTCTACCACCAAGCATGAAATTCAACCAATTTAGTAAGCATTCAACAAACTACAACTGTATACCTCCTCTGTGTCAGAGCTTCCTCCTTGATCTATGATCGAACTCCATCCCAATACCAAATACCCAGCAATATCAAAGTTTCTCACATGAGGTTACTAGGATCCTCTTTATCACACAAAAGAAAGGATGACAAAGAAACTCCTTCAAACAAAAGGAAAAGGGAGACACACACATTTCTGGAGATGAGAAAGAAAATAAAAACTATTAATGAGTTCAGGAGATCTTGAAAATCAGAAGTCACTCTATGCTGGAAGATGACACAAAACCAGGTCTGTAAGGGAGGAGGAGACATGGGAGCAAGTAACAGAAAGACACTGACCTGAGGCTCCAGGTAGATGGAGTTGCTGTCTTTGGGCTCTTACCTCACGCATGCATCTCAGCTTTCCCAGTCTCTTGAGAACTGTTCGGAGACGTTCCCTCTCACTTGGCTCATCTATTTCATCTCCAGCCTTTAAAATGGGCTAGAAAACAAGAGAAACAAACAGGCAGATGGTTCACAGAAAGAAATTCCATGAGAAGAATCAAGGACTGGACTAGAACCTAAGCTGATGATCACGAAATCTAAGTTATCTGACTCCTGGCTTTCTTCATCTTCTCCTAAACAGTAAAGTGAATGTAAAGGAACTAAGAGTTCAAAGCCTCTATCTCCCAGGATATGAACCTTTGGGCTAACCTAATATTAAAAAGCAGAGACATTACTTTGCCAACAAAGGTCCGTCTAATCAAGGCTATGGTTTTTCCAGTGGTCATGTATGGATGTGAGAGTTGGACTGTGAAGAAAGCTGAGTGCCGAAGATTTGATGCTTTTGAACTGTCATGTTGGAGAAGACTTTTGAGAGTCCCTTGGACTGCAAGGAGATCCAACCAGTCCATTCTGAAGGAGATCAGCCCTGGGTGTTCTTTGGAAGGAATGATGCTAAAGCTGAAACTCCAGTACTTTGGCCACCTCATGTGAAGAGTTGACTCATTGGAAAAGACCCTGATGCTGGGAGGGGTTGGGGGCAGGAGGAGAAGGGGACGACAGAGGATGAGATGGCTGGATGGCATCACCAACTCAATGGACATGAGTTTGAGTGAACTCCGCGAGTTGGTGATGGACAGGGAGGCCTGGCGTGCTGCAATTCATGGGGTCGCAAAGAGTCAGACACGACTGAGCGACTGAACTGAACTGAAACACACAAATACCTCAAATACTTCCATATCCACATTTCATTGTGTGTAACTCTTCTATCCAAAGGATCTCTTCTTCCTTACACCCCTATGAAGTCCCAGAGCTTTAGCCATCTCCACTGGGGTATCTACACTCATCCAAGTAAAGACATCCAAATATCACATGTTCATGAAGGACAGAAGACACTCTTACCAAGCTATTATGATTTGCCATGACGTGATACTTCATCCCTGCTAGTGAACGAAGCTGTTTCCCACAATGATGACAAGTAAACATTTCCTACAAGGGAAAAATGCTGCTCAGTGCCAAACTGGTCAACAAAGAAACAGAATGTCACAAAGTCCTATGCAAATGCTCTCACCTGTATCTTCATTTCCCAAATTATACAATAATGAATCTCCAAATCCCCCAAATTCACTGTCATGTCCTCAAGTTCAAAAAGGTAATGGCTACACATTTTTAAAATAATAAGAACTACCATTTACTGAGTACCAGTATTTGTCAAGAAATGGTACAGGCACCTAGCATGAAGTACTTCTTTTATGACTTACACAGGTAGTAATAATTGTTACTTTATAAATGTGAAAACTGAGGTCCACAAATGAAAAGCTAAATGACCCAACAAGTAAGTGGCTGAATGATGATTCAAACCAAAGTCTGTCAGACTCTTTATGACACAATGCTGCCTCTTCTCCACAATAATCAGCATATCCAACACAGTGCCAGAGGTTTCAAGTTTGGGTAAAAATTCATAAGAGTTATGAAATGCCACAAATTATCTAACCTGTTTGCAGTTTTCCATGTGTTTCTTTAAGCCCTCTATGGTCTTTCTCCCCACTGCCTGGCAGGTAGGACAGGAGACACTGCCTTTATCCACAATTTCTAAGTACCACTGCTCCTCTAAACTGCCTACAAAGGAGAGAAAGGAACACTTATAATTCACGGTATTCTCCAGAAACAAAAAGCATAATCTCAGACTTTAGGAAAAGGATCATAAAGTGGCTCTTTCTCTTCCTGGGGGAAAGACTCTTGCTGTATATAACTTCTAGAAATAATTTTTTTCAGACAGTGAAGTTTCTGACACTCCTACTCAATTCCCATGACAAAAAACCATCCAAGAACCACTCCCAAGCCCAGGGGCTTATAGAAATGGACAATAATTTTTTTCCCAGTTTTACTGACCTATAAGTGACAATGAGTAACATTTTTCATAGCAGTATGTAAGAATGGGATATGTAACTGAGATATGTAACAACCAGTTTGCTAAGTGTTCATATGTGCCAGAGATTGGTGAATGTTTTTTATCCCGTTTAATTTTCACAACAATTCTGACTGCTTTATTATTCCTATTTAGAGACAAGGAAACTGAAGTTTGCAGAAATTGAGAGGCAGGTCAAAGAATTAACGAAGAGCCAAAACTTGAACGAACATGACTTATCTTCAAACCTATGTCCTTAGTAAGTGCTTCCTAAAGAAATGCTTTGGTACATCATTCCTTTACCAACAGCAACAACAAAAAAGACAGAAGGAGAGAACCAGATGTCACAAAGCTTCCAAAAGCATACCTGCTGCATAAGCTGGTGGTTCCTTCCGAATACGGCGAGTCTGGGCTTTGGGATTAGGCTGAGCTTTAGGCCGCTGCTTCCTCCCTGATGCAAAACAGAAACTTGAAGCCTGATACATCACCTCTGCTGATCCTGCGCTACCACCAAAATCTCTTCCCTCCTCAACACGCTGTGCCCCACTCCCTCAACCAACTGACTCCCTTAAGTCAAGCGAGAAGAAAAGGGTAAAAAATAAGGCAAGTTGGAGGCCATTCCTTGCCAAAAAATTCAAGGGGCTCAAAAGTGCTTAAGGGCCAAAACCTAAGGTTCCTTTCACCTTCAAAGAACAAAACCTAGGCACCCTGGGAAAAAGAATTAGCAAAGTTACTCCCTTACCATAAAGCTTATGCTTCTTCTGAGGAAATTCTCGATAGTCTTCATCTTCTTCCTGCCTGGGTTTCCTTTTTCCTTTGGTTGACACTCCACCTGACCCTGAAATAACACAAGAAAACAAACCAAAATCTTAGTATGGTTTATATGTGAACATCTGGGCCTGCCTCTAAATCATCAATCACAAGATCATGAAAAGAAAAAGATCATCAGCGAGCGAGGCCTCAAGAAGTGTTGATAAGTTTTTTAGGGAAGTTGATGTAACTTTCCATTAATTGACTCAACCTCCCCTTTTCCTCTGTACTGTTCTCCATTTCAAGTGATTCATTGTTCCCTATGAATAATAAGGTCCTTTAGGCAGTGTGATTTGTCTGATCCTGATTTGAGGCTAACTGTCCAAGACAAAGGGCTCCTAAGAACCCTTCAGACTATAACCACTAAGAAAATTCTACTTAGAATAGCCCTTTCACCACCAGCCCCTAAACCTTCAACAGAGGATCAAACTAGAACAATGGAAAAAAAAGTTCAATTCATATGAAAAGGAAAGGTGATACCAGTATAGCCTAGAGAAATAAGATCTGCAGACTTTCACTCGGAAACATAGAGGAACAGTTCATGAAACTAATAGTATGTGACAGCCTAACACCTTAAAAAATGCCAAAGGAGTTCCCTGGCTGTCCAGTGGTTAGGACTCAGTGCTTTCACTGCTGGGTCCCGGGAACTAAGATCCCACAAGCTGCAGAGCACCGTCAAAAAAAAATTCAATCACTAATAAGAAACATATATGTGGTACTTAATACTTTAAAAGTCATTTACAAAAGCTACCTCAACACTGTTGGGCATACACACAGAGGAAACCAGAATTGAAAGAAACACATGTACCCCAATGTTCATCGCAGCACTGTTTATAATAGCCAGGACATGGAAACAACCTAGATGTCCATCAGTAGATGAATGGATAAGAAAGCTGTGGTACATATACACAATGGAGTATTACTCAGCCATTAAAAAGAATACATTTGAATCAGTTCTGATGAGATGGATGAAACTGGAGCCGATTATACAGAGTGAAGTGAGCCAGAAAGAAAAACACCAATACAGTATACTAACACATATATATGGAATTTAGGAAGATGGCAATGATGACCCTGTATGCAGGACAGCAAAAGAGACACAGATGTGTATAGCGGACTTTTGGACTCAGAGGGAGAGGGAGAGGGTGTGATGATTTGGGAGAATGGCATTGAAACATGTATAATAACATGTAAGAATCGAAATGCCAGTCTATGTCTGATGCAGGATATGACACGCTTGGGGCTGACGCGCGGGGATGACCCAGAGAGATGTTGTGGGGACGGGGGTGGGAGGGGGGTTCATGTTTGGGAACGCATGTACACCTGTGGTGGATTCATGTCAATCTATGCCAAAACCAATACAGAATTGTAAAGTAAAAATTAAAAATAAATAAATAAATTAAAAAAAAAAAAAAAGAAAAAAAAAATACTGGAGAAAGAAAAAGCAACCCACTCCAGTATTCCTGCCTGGGAAATCCCATGGACAGAGGAGCCCGGTCTACAATCCATAGGGTTGCAGAGTCAGACACAACTTAGCGGATAAACCACCACCTCAAAAGATAAGTAGAGAGTTCTCTGTCTTCGAAATAAGAATAAGATAATAATACTGATACCTTCTACATGGGAAGCAGCAGCTGACTTGATCCTTCTCATTTTCATCCAGTAGGTAGATTTTCGGAAAGATGCTGGAAAATCACTCACTGGTTCACATGAAGAAGCAGATGATGAGCCGCTTAAGGAGTCATCATGAGGGATAGTGTACTGGAAACTATTATCCTTTATGGAGCATTGGGTCCTGCTACTAACATGACACAAAGAGAAATACCACAAAGGAGGGTCTGGGATAAAGTTCCTATTAAGTATATTATATCCTAAGAAGATAACCAAGTTGGTTACCTGTGTAAAAAAACTAAGAAGCCTGATAATAAAAACAATTTAGATTGTAATTTTCTAACAATTAAAATAGTTGGTCTGATACAATACATACAATTGTTATTATACTTTGCTGTAATCAGAAAGAATAAGCACTCTCCATAAATGATCACTTTATAGCCAAAGTAGGTATTCTTTCCTAAATTCACCAAAGAAAAAAAAGTAGTTAAAGTAACAGGGTGTTTCATGACCCTTCAGAAGATCCCCTGATCTATAGGAAGGTATATCCAGGCTTCTCTATTTCTCTGGCAGAGGGACAGTAACCAAATAGTACCCCTGAGAATAAAGAAGGAAAAGAACAGTTTGTAGGCTCTAGTCTGATTCATCTTCCTTTTCCCTTAGCCTCGGCCCTAAACCTTGATGTCAGGGCACCCTGTCTTAAGCAACATGATACTTAGATTTCATAGCTAAAGGAAGGGTGCTATCTTACCTGAGTTACACCGGCCAGAAATCTGGTATATAGCTAGATCCAAATTTCTAAATCTAAGACCAGTAACTTATGTAGTTAACAAACATTACTGAGTAGCAACACAGTATCTTCTAGGTGGTTCAAAGTGTGGTAGAGTAGCAGTTCTCAAACTTTCGTCCAGGATCTCTGATACACCCCCTTTCCAACCGTGTGAGACGTGCCTTAGATTTATGGTAAAGGCCACTCTGGATGCTGTATGAAAAAATGACCCACAGAGGACGAGTGAATGAAAAGAGAAGAGTTGGCAGTTTGTTGGAACAGTATGGGTAAGAGATGACAAAAGCTTAAGCTTGAACTTGAACTAAAGTTTTGCAGTAGAGATGACAAACCAACAAACTCAAGACAATACTTTAGAGGTAGAGTTGGTAAGAATTACACATAGAGGTCTGTGGTAACAGGGAGTTAGAAGCAACACTGGTGATCACTCTTAGGGGAAAAAAAAGTAAAACGTGATACACGCTTACTACAGAATACTATGTAGTTGTTAAAAGCAATAAACTATCTCTACACATCTACGAACATAACTAAAAAGCATACTGTGGAATGAAAAAAAGAAACAGAACAAGATCTACAGTACAATGTCAATTCAGTAAATTAACAAATACACAAATAGCACTAGCTATTTTACAAGGACTCAACTATTTAAGGACAAATAACAAACTTGTTAGTACGGCTGTCTCTGGGAGGAACGGGACAGACATGGGAACTGGAAAAACAGAAAAATAACAGGGGCTTACAATATCAGTATGTTACCAAAAGGGAAAAATGATTCTCAGCTCTCTGTACATGAGGTCCAATATTACAGCTTTAATATAGAAATGTTCCACTTTTGCATGGTGGCATATGCCCACTATAGCCCATTCCTCCTGCTGATTACAACTAAAAACTCTGGACCTCAAAAAGTATACAAAAGCAGGTGGATTGTGCAGGAGAGTTAAAACTGGTAGAAGTGAGTTACACAGGTATGCTTTCTAGGTATGCTTTCTAGTTTTTTTTCCCCTCTCACAAGTGGCTTTGCAATATGATGGGCTCCACCTGCAGACCGGCATGGACAGCTTAAATTCCAGTAGAAACTTTTTGGTCTTAGAATCCATGAAAAGGAGTCTCTATACACTAGAGAATGTGAGTGAATCACGGAGTAAAGGCCGGCAAAGAAGGTAATCTCATAATTCTGTGTACAAATCCACACAAATCACTGCTTAACCTGAGCTATGTATGTATGGAACATAGTCAAACCAGCTTAGAAAAGGCTTTGAAAAATGTAATAAGATTTGAACAAAGCACACAAGTCTCAGACAAACCCCTGAGTTATCAGTGTGAAACAGATCCAAACCAATGTATTAAAAGATTGGAAAACTGAAAACAGGATTTGAAAAACCTGAAAAAAGTCTAAAACTAACCCCTAAGCTCTAAACCATCATAAAAAAGACTCAAAGAAAGGAACTAAGACTGAACCAATGCCTTCAGAAGCAGGACAGAATTTACAGTCTGAACCTAAACAGAAATAAAAACAGCAACAATCCCCAGAGGATTCTAAAAAGACCCACAGTCTACACAAATAACATTCACAATCTTGAGAATAAAAATCCAAAATTATGCAGCATACAAAGAACCCGTAAAATGCAAGCAATTCTTAAAGGACAGATGATAAACAGATGTCAGTTCCATGACGATGCAGATGATGGAACTATCCAAGTCTTTAAAGCAGCTATTATAACTACACTTCATGAAAGGAAAACACACTTGAAATAAAGGAAAATGCAGGAATTATCAGCAGAAAAATAAAAATCATAAAAAAGAACCAAATGAAGTTTAAGAACTGAAAAATAACAAATAAAATTAAAAACTCACTGGATGGACTAGTAACAAAAGGGAGATGACAGAGGAAAGAATCTATGAACTTAAGAAAGATCAGGAGAAATTATCCAATCTGAAGAACAAAGAGGGAAAAAGACTGAAGAACAGTCCACAGAGCCTCAACAGCCTGTGGATCAATATCAAAAGATCTAACCTAGATATAGTTGGAATCACAGAAGAAGAAAGAGAGACTAAGAAAAAATATTTTTTAAAAGGTAATGGTGGAAAAATCCCCCAAGCTTAATGAAAGACTTAAAATTTACAGATTCAAGGAGCTGTAAATCAAACACTCAATAGGATAAATTCAAAGAAAAATACACCTAGATATATCTTAATGAAACTGTTTAAAACTGAAGATTAAAATAATCCAGAAAGCAGCTAGAAAAAAAATGACATATTACAGAGAACAATGATTCAAATGATGATTTTCTCAACAGAAACCAAGGACAGAAGACAGCACATCATCTTTAAGATCCTGAGAGAAAAGATTTATCAACCTGAAATTCCGTATTCAATGAAAAATACCCTTAAGATGAAGAAAAACTAAGAAAATCTGTCACCAGCAGAACTGCTCTGTGAAAAACACAAAGGGAAATAATTTCAAGGAAATAATTTCAAGGAAAAAATGACACTAGATGGAAATTTGGATTTTTAATACTGAAGAAAGAGTAAGAGAAATGGTAAATAGGTGGATAAATATTAAAAACTGTTTGAAGCAAAATTTTAACATTATCTAGTAAGGTAAATGTAGATGTAACATATACAACAGCTATAATTTAATAGTCAGCAATAGGCAGTTAAAGGAAATCTATATGGTTGTAAGGCTTCTACATTTAAGCAAAGTGGTTGGATATTAACTTTAAGTAGATGATGAAACGATAGATATGTATATTGTAATTCTGAAACCAACCATTACCAAATCTCTCCCCCACCAAAAAAAAGGAGGGGGGAGTAAAAATAAAATAAAATAAAGTGGAACACTAAACATTTAAATAATCCAAAAGAAGGTACACAGGAATAAAAAAACAAGGTAGAGAGAATAAATGGCAAACTTAAATCCAATCATGTCAATAATTAATTTAAATGTTTATGGCCTAATTACTCCAGGTGAAAGTCAGACAATGAGAGAGTAAATTAAAAAGTATTTTAATATAGGCTGTCCACAAGAGGCACACTTTAAATATAAACGACATATGTGAATTGGAAGTAAAAGTATGAAACAACTATACTATGCCATCAGCAAACATAGTAAGGCTGGAGTACCTATTTTACTATCCGATAAAACAGACTTCAAGACAAAGAGTACTACCAGAGATAAAAAGAAACACTTCATAATAAAAATAACATCAGGAAGAGATAATTACTCATGGTACATGTCTAACAACAGAGGCTCAGAGTAAACAAAATAAAACTGACAGAAGAAAAGCAGAGAATTCTACAAATCTTAGCCACCTGATGAGAAGAAATGACTCCTTTGAAAAGATCCTGATGCTGGGAAAGATTGAGGGCAGGAGGAGAAGGGGATGACAGAGGATGAGATGGTTGGATGGCATCACCAACTCAATGGACATGAGTTTGAGTAAACTCCGGGAGTTGGTGATGGAAAGGGAGGCCTGGCGTGCTGCATTCCGTGGGGTCACAAAGAGTCTGACACAAATGAGGAACTGAACTGATTTGCAGATTTTTTTAACAGATTTTTCGCTGTTTGTTTACAAAGACAATCTGTCCAACTGTGGTCGACCCCAGAGACGGCACCCCACCAGGTCCCTCGTCCCTGGGATTCTCCAGGCAAGAACACTGGAGTGGGTTGCCATTTCCTTCTCCAGTGCATGACAGTGAAAAATGAAAGTGAAGTCGCTCAGTCCTGTCCGACTCTTAGCGACCCCATGGACTGCAGCCTACCAGGCTCCTCCGTCCATAGGATTTTCCAGGCCAAGAGTACTGGAGTGGGTTGCCATTGCCTTCTCCGTCGTAGCTGCTAGCAACAAGCAACTAGAAAATGGACTTATAAAAAATAACAGCATTGACAATAACAAAAAACACAGGAATCTAAGAACAAATCTAGGAACCTAAAAACAAATCTAACAAAAGCCATCCAAGACCAACAGAATATTGTCAAGTAATTAGCTTCCAATTAAAATTTTTTAAAAAGCCATCAAGACTTTTACAATGAACACTACAACACAATGGTAAGAAAAAATGAAAACCAAAACAAATGGAAAATATGCTCATAAATCAGAAAATGCAACATTGTTAAAAATGGCAATTCTCCCTAAATCTACCTACAGACTCAATATATGTACCAATCAATACTCCAGCATACTTCCTTTTTTATTTTTATTTTAGCTTCTTTTTATAGATATGACAAACTGTAGAATTTATATTAAAAAGCAAAGAAAATATAACAGCTGAAACAATGTTGAAAAAACAAGAAAGTACATGACAACTGATTTCAAGATTTACTTTAAGGCTACAGTATCAAGACAGTTCAGTATTAGCAAAAAGACATATACATCAATGGAAAAGGATAACAGGAGTTCAGAAACAGACCCACACTATGTATGTTGTTGTTTAGTCACTTGGTTGTGTCCGGCTCTTTTTGTGACCCCATGGACTGTAGCCCATGAGGCTACTCTGTCCATGGTGTTTTACAGGCAAGAATACTGTAATGGGTTGCCATTTCCTTCTCCAGGGGATTTTCCTGACTTAGGGACGGAATTCACGTCTCCTGCATTGGCAAGTAGATTCTTTACCACTGAGCCACCAAGGAAAACCATACCTATGTACATTCAACTGATTCTGGACAAAGGTGCAAAGGGAATTGAATAGGGAAAGGAAAATCTTTTCAACAACTAGATATACAAAAAATTAATATTGATCTTTATAGCACACCATGCATAAAAATTAACTCTAAATGAGCCATAGATCTGAATGCAAAACCTATAAAACACCTGGAAGAAAACACAGGAAAAAAATCTTTGCAATTAGAGGTGGCAAAGTTTCCTTAAATAAAACACAAAAAGCACAAAACATAAAAGGAAAGAATGACAAAATTCTTTTATTTTTAATGATAAATTTAAAACTTTTGCTCTTCAAAAGATACCATTAGGAAAATGAAATGCAAACCACTGCCTTGAAGAAATAGTCAAGATATATGTAACAAAGGAACTGTATTCAAAAAAAAATTTTTTTAATTAAATAGTACAATAGTGAGATGAAACTTTTTTTTTTGGTGGCAAAAGACATGAACACACATTTGACAAAAGAAGATATATGAATGACCAATAAAACACATAATCATGTTTTATATCATTATTCATCAGGAAAATGCTAATTAAAACCAAAATGAAACACCACTATACACCATTAAAGTTGCTAAAATTAGAGACTTATTTTCATACCCTGCTGGTAGGAATGTAAAATCATACCACCAACTTGCAAAATAATTTCTCAAAAAGTTAAACATACTCCTGACATATGAGCTAATCAACCTAAGATGGTAAATACCATCTTAATAAATATATATTGTGTTAAGTATTTATCAAGAGAACAAAACTATTTTTCCACACAGAGACTTGCACATAATGTTCACGGCAGTCTTATTCTAACACCCCCACACTGAAAATAATGCAAACATCTCTCAGGTAGATGGCTAAACAAATTATGGTATATCCATAAAGCAATTCTTTTTAGCAATAAAAACTATTTTTCACTCAAAATCATTATTCTGAGTGAAAAAAATCATGCAAAAAGAGGACATAGTGTCTGATTTCATTTATGTAAAATCCTACATGCAAACCACTGTACAGTGACAGAAAACAGGTCAGTGGGTGTCTGGCAACAGGAGTGGAGGGAGGAATGAATTGCAAAGGGACATGAGAAAACTTATGGGAGGCAGGGAAACTTATCTTGATTGTGGTGACAGTTTCATGGGTACTTACATTATGTCAAAGCTGAAGGTATGGTATACTTTCAATATATGCAGTCAACTGCAGTTCAATTATACCTCAGTGAAGGTATAAAAAATTTTAATAGGAATAGGCAGTCCTCTAGGGCCAAAACCCACCATACCAAACAATGGGAATAATCTCTACCAGAAAGACTTGATAGTATCAACAGGCTATAAAGAGTCAAGTCCCATATGACTCCTCTTAGAAACATCCTCATAGGAATTTCTATACTGTCAGTGTTGGACTCAGACATACCCAGTTCCCTGCTCATGAATAAGCATGAATATAGTGAAAAATCAATAGTTTATATGTCAGCGTGATTAACACCTTGAGGATTAAGTCAATGTGGATAGGGAATTCTCTCTCCAGGTCTCTTATTTTTAAAGCACTCAACAAAAACAATTCTCAAGTATTTTTCAGTACCTATCAACTCAGGGTTTATTTATTTTTTATTATTTATTAAAAACCAGATTAATATCAAACTTTTTCCTGGGGCTTCTGTGGTGGCTCAGTCGGTAAACAATCTGTCTACAATGCAGGAGACCTAAGTTTGATCCCTGGGTTGGAAAGATCCCCTAGAGAAGGAAATAGGAACCCAGCCCAGTCCTGTGTTCTTGCATGAAGAATTCCATGGACAGAGGAGTCTGGTGGGCTACTGTCCATGGGGTCTCAAAGAGTCGAACACAACTGAGTGACTTTCACTCACTCATTCACTCACTTTCTTTCCATAAATATGACAAGAAAAAGCTTTTGGCTCCAACAATGGCTATCATAATGGTAGTGATTTTAAAATAATTTGTTGTTTAATCTTGGCTTTTTATCACGAAAATGAAAAGTTTAACCTATTTCCAACTCCTTTCTGATCTACCAAGAATTTTTAAGAGCCCCTAGTTCATTCTCTAGATGAAAACAGTTATATTTTATTAGAAAAATATTTTAAGTTCATCTCAGTATCATCTCAGCCTTTTTTTATTCTACCCAAACCTTACACACTGATCTTTCCCACATTTTCATCCTTTACTCTTCTAGTCTCAATTCTCACCAGTAATTCTCAAACTTCACAATATCCTAGGCCAGTTAAAAATAGGGATTCTGATGCCCAATGATTCTGATTATCAATGGATGAGAGGCCATTAATCTTTACATTTCCTAACAATTACCCATTTGCTATTCCATTAAAACCTTTTACAAATTCACATTGTTATTTCTTCTGAAAAACCAACAAAAAAATCCTTTTCCTTACGGTTAAATCCATTATTCCTTGACTTGAAAGTCTGTTTAGGAGTGATTTGCTCCGGCAACCCTTCCCTTCCAAACATCACTCCCCTTCCCAAAGGATATATACAATTCTTGAAATAAACACATTTCATTACATAGTACTGTGTTGATCTCCTTGTGTTTTTCAGGTCTGTATATCTAACCTATCACACAACTGGCACAAAGCAGATATTTAATAAATGTTACATGAAGGAATTAATCCTTTCTGAGTATCTCCTGAACAAGAATTTTTTTTGTATTAACGAATATGGAAAAGGTTAGCACATTCAGTATACAATATAACAAACCAGCCTTGAAGCCAAGTAGTTTGAAAATATAAGTACTTATTCATTTTCATCAGTCCTTCCCAAGTTCATCAATGTATTCATGAGTACATATATGACCTCTAAAGAAATGCAAGGCTACAGAGTCACACATTCCATTTTTATTATAATCCGTACTTTTTTTTTGCAAGGGACGTTTTCCTCCCCCACACCAAGATTAGAACTGCACTGTCTAATCAGATGGCCACTAGCCACAGGTGGCTATTTAAATTTAAGTTAATCAACATACAATTTAAAATTCAGTTCCTCACTGCTACTAGCCACATTTCCAGCGCTCAAAAATGATACGTGGCTAGTGGCTATCATACTTGACAGTGTAGATACAGAATATTTTTATCATCACAGGAAGTTCTATTGGACAACGCTGGCGATACAATTATAAATGGACTGCAGAAAACCTCACTTACTTCTTAGCTCCCACGATCCTCGTGCTCCTCTGCTGCTTAAAGGGTGTGGGTCCCGGGGTCTAGCAAATGGTAAGCACATGAATGAGTGTATGCTAAGGACCTCTGAAACTTGACCACAAAAAGATGAATCCCCCTGCGCCAAGAACTGAAGCTCTCCCGTGGCTACTACTGCAAACCGAAAAAGGCAAGACTTTTTAGGAAAAGTGCGCTGCCCTACCTACGGGGTCAAGGCAGGTGACAACACCAGAGCCTTCATCTCTTCCATTCTCAAAGCCCTGGTCCAAGAAAGACTCTACACGCTCTACACGGGAGGCGGAAAGACAGGACAAAGGATATGGGAGACATTGGGGATGTAAAAGGAATAGACACTAACGGTAATCTGAGAAACTTAGTCCAAGGTGGGGTTGGGAACGGGCAGCAGAAAGTGGGGGGGAAATACGGGGGCTCATAGATCTGACCTAGAAGGGTGGGGCCTACGCCGAGCTCTGAGAAAACCGACTCTGAGCAGGGGACAAAAGCGAGGCACCGCGTGTGGCGCGCTCGACAGCGCTACCCCTAAAGCGTAACGGTCAAACCGAGAAACTCACAGCGGGCACTGCACCGAGTCTGGAAGACATCACTCCCTCTCCACGCCTAACAAATTCACCCAAGGGCTCCGGCCAGACCAACGCCACTTCCGCTCTCCTCTCCGCTCCCGGATGTGGAGTCGGGTCCGCGAGCCCGGTGGTGAACATCTACTTCCGCCTAGCAGCTTCCGAGGGGGCTGCGGCAGGGGGGAGTCACGTGACTAGCCCCCCTTTCCTCTGAGACCCCGCCCCGGCAGTGCGCGGTGGGACCCGGGAAACTGGGGGTGGGGTTTGGAGCGTCAACTTTGGCCTGAGATCCCCTCCCTTTCGTTCCCTCGTTTTGCACAACCTCTGCCCTCCCGGCGCCCCCAGGCTCCACCCCGCGAGAAAAGTGGTCTTTCTTAATGCACAGGAAGGTCAATTATTGCCCTTTATTTATCTTAGGGAAATGACAGACCCATTCCTGCTCTCCCTCCCCGCAGGTAGAGAGACGAAGAAGCTCTTTCATTGCTGAGGGCTTAGGAAGTGGAGGCCTTGGCCGAGTAGGAAAGAAGCCAGGACCGCTCAGGGGAGACTTGAGCTAGGCAATGAATAACGGGGGCGGGTCTCTTCCATCTACTAGCGTCAGGCCTCCAAACTTGCCCTCCTTGGGGGATTCTTGGTGTGGTCTCTAGGAGATATGTTAGAGTTACTCTTGAAATCTTTACTCAAACCGTGCCTGGGCCTCTCCCTAGGGGAGCTGTGTTTGAGTCTTTCCTTGAGGGGATTGTTGTGGCTCCTCTCAGAGGGACTTTGTCCGCTCCCCTCAGAGGGCTTGTGCTGTCTTCTCTCAGAAGCACTGTGTCCTCTCCTCTCAGAGGAACTGCGACGAATTTTCTCAAAGAGACTGCGATTGCTCCTCTCAGAGGGACTGCGACACCTTCTCTCAGAGGGACTGCGACACCTTCTCTCAGAGGGACTGCGACACCTTCTCTCAGAGGGACTGCGACACCTTCTCTCAGAGGGACTGCGACATCTCCTCTCAGAGGGACCTCGATAGCTCCTCTCAGAGAGACTGTGATGGCTTCTCTGAGAAGGGCTTGGATGGCTCCTCTCAGAGGCGCTGCGATGGCTCCTCTCAGAGGCGCTG